>NC_089817.1:28203823-28233823 GCF_029633855.1 Hoplias malabaricus
TTCTGAGTTTGCACCGTACCTAGACATTTTGCTGTTGTTTTTCAGCAGTAACTGACCTGAGCAGTAACTGTAATCAATGCTAGGACAAGTTCTTATATTTACAAATTGTTCACTTTAAAGGGAACACGGGAGCAATATACACAAGATTAAAAACTGGAAAGGGTGGGTACGCTTCAACCATTCAGATCACAGCCTGCTTAAACATAAAGAGACCTACTTGGAGGTGGGCGGGTCCTCGATGCGGTTGCCCAGCTGGCTCTCGTGGCTCTTGCTGCGAGTGAGGGTGATGTTGGGCAGCAGGTGCAGCACTTTGCGAGAGGGTGGCGGCGGCGTGCAGGGCGGTTTTAAGCGGTGTCTCCTCTTGGAGGGCGGAGTTATGGGCGGAGTCGAGGTGTGGCCATGGAGACGGACCGGCCGGGATGAGTAGTAAGGGCTGGGGTCCGTCAGGCTATCTGCGTAACCGTGGGAGATATGAGCCTCGGCTGTGGACATGATGTGGCGAGGGTGGGTGCAGGGGGCCAGGGGTGTGGTGGGCGTGGCTGGAGGCCGAGTGAGGGGGGAGGGGCAGTGGGAACGAACAGGGCCCCCCAACAAGGGCAGCTGATCAACCGCGGTCAGACCACCACTGTCACGTCTGGTGGGCTCAGAGAACCAGCAGCCTCCGCCTTCTTTGAACTCTCCTGTGGATACACAAGGCCAGGGTTAGCCTCTGGGATTAAGCCTAGTTCTAGACAGCTCAACACGCTTGGATGAGAACACTAACTGCCCTGTTACATCACCAATTTACGAAGTTATTAAGGCTGTCTGACCATCTGGGTGTGTGTAGGTTCACAGCCCCTAATGACTAGTGTATGTTCACCGCCACAGATGCTGTGTCCAAATTTCGTGAGACCCCTGATTCAGAATGGCACACCTGATTCAGTGGCGCTCTTTAGGCAGGAGAGGGCAGCACTGAGCCGGGCGCACTCCTCTGCACTGGAGCCCAGTCTCCTCATAGTCTCTCGCACCTGAGCTCCAGGCATCTGCAGCAAGGTGTCCAACGACAACTTCACAGGCACCGCCTACACACAGAAAACATAGTGAGTACATATACACACAGTACATAGCTCAGTCCTTATAATGGTCCACCAAATGAAGAATTTGATAGACGCCTGATTAAAGAACATATGGCAAAATACCGTTCCCTATCTAAATATAACAACACGACAAATGTAGGCCGCCTATTGAAGGTGCACCCGTGTGCTTGGAATGGGGCAGTATACTGACCACTCAGCACCCTGCCCACTTACTCACCACCTGATGGCCATTGTTTACCTCGAGTGGCCTGAGCCAATTGCAATTCACCATCTCTCATCTCTCCCTCTCCAAATAGCTGGGGCATGTGACCTCTTAGACTAATTAAGCCCTGCCGATGATCCGATTACCTAATTACGGACCTGTATGATTGGATGGAGGGAGAGGCAATCGTGGTAAAGCTCCTGGAGCTGGGGCTCTATTATAACACACTCCATCTCATACATTACTCCCCTTGGAGTTCATCCACAGCGACAACATGCAGATTTAAAGTGCATTTCTGTTAACTTCCTTTACGAAGAGCTTTAAAAATGATATCAGGAACATGTAAATAACTGCAAAAAAGGGCGTTTGTGAGATCCTGCTTGTGTGGGTTGCTTCTCTTTCAATGACGCACAACAAAGTGATTAAACCGCCATAGGGCTCCCCCTTGTGGAGACTGTTCAGGATTCTATACATCATAATAATAACACGGTTTGGATCAGTGGATACTCTTCTGATCTAATAATAATGACAAGCCTATAGCACAGAATAATCAACTTAATAATACCTCATAAATAAAATAGATTTCTTAGTCTTAACTGTATTGTTTTGTAAGCCCTCCAGCCCCGCCTTCAGCTCTAATTCAATTCAAATTGTTTAAGAAAAGCTTTCTGAAGGATGTACAATAGCTTTTAGTGTTTTCTAAACCTCCCTCAAGGCCTGGGTGTTTTCCTTTTGATGCCGTGCCTTTGCCTCAGCCTAAACGCATTAGAAGGGCAGGGACGCAAAACCACAAAACACACACCTGCAAGCAGATGGTTCCCTTTAATCATAGGCAGTTTGTGTTGGCGGCGGCAAGTGTGTGTGTGTACACAAGAAAAGTCACAAAGAGCGTGAATGTGATACAACGACTATAAATCTGTCAATCAGCACGTCCCTATGACGTGACCACGACTGGAAATAGAGTATGAAACCTCGCCTTGTCCTAGTACATCATCAGAAGAATCAATGTGTACGAACAAACCAACAAACAAAAGAAATTCACGAAGTACTGGATGGAGCGCTGTCTCTCTAGAAAACATTCCACAGCTTAGATGCTTTGGGTAAAGTGACCTTAGACACGTTTGCAGCTGCTCCAGTGCATCCAATTCTGTTGTGTGTGAATATACGGATACACCTTAGATCAAAAGCGCCCAATAGTAGGAGCCACTCACTATGTTTGGACACACACAGTGAATATCTCCTTTGATTTTTCATGTTAGGAAGCAGCCAATGGCCTGGATCAATGCATCAGAGATCAACCTACTCAGCCTATTGCAAACATGGCAGCAACCATGGCGGGGACCCACTCTATGACACATAAACTGGTTCCTTCAGCAACTACAAAGCATTCTGACTCTTCTCATGCGATTTGAATTTGTAATGTCAAAGTGCTAACAGTAGCATGAGGGCAATACATGCCCACAACCCACTGAACGGCAAATCACGATAAGAGTTAGCCTTGAGCGCTACGCTAACAAAGCTCCAAGAGACTTTAGCATACTGTGGGGATTTGTTTGTGTCCAGCTGTTTTTTTCCATTAGTTTTTCCACGTTTCCGCATAAATAAGCGATTAAAATTTAAATATATTTGTTGTGAATGGTCTGAAGGACAAGTCAGGATTGTTCACACTGGTGATGATGGTAACCAGATGTCAGAAGGCCTCTAAAATCTCCCTCACAGAAAGTTCATTCATTCATCTTCTGTATCCGCCTCATTCCAACTAGGGTTGCGGTCGCTCTGGAGCCTACCCGGAATAACCGGAGGCAAGGCAGGAAGACAACGGACCTACCCAGCCACTCGCACACTCACACCCGTGAGGAATTCCGCACAGGCAGTCCTACCAACGTGTTTTTTTTTTTTAACTGTGAACCACCTGGAGGAAAACCATACAGACACTGAGAGAACACACTAAACCCCTCACAGACAGTGGCTACCTGCAGTGCCACCATGCCACCCTCATAAAAGGTAAAGAAATCATGACACTGGGGCAAAATAGTCCCAAAACAAGGTTTGCTATAAATGTCAGAAAACAAATACGGGTTCTCAAGGTGTTGTGGGCTGTAAACAAACAGATTATAGGCTATTTGTGTTGTGGACATTGAGAGGCCTGGTTCCTATCAGCACCACTGTAAATAATTCAAGGTCGGTTCTCTACAATCAACCATTCCACATAGGAACTGAAGCACTGCAGCCGTGACCGCTTACAGATGCTCACTCATGGCTTTAAAAGCCTGCAATTATACATCGCTGAATAAAATTAATCAGATGGGTATTTTCATATTTATTAGTGCAGTATTGTAATGTAATCACTTTGTCATTAATATCACTTTGCCCTGCACGTAACCTCATTCAAATCCAACCCCCGTCCCACAATGCACCACAAACGCTCACTGGAAGGTTTGTCAAAGTCATCCAACCCAACTGTACCTCTATGAGCTCAGGCCTCAGGTTGATGGTCCGCAGCCAGTCCCCTAGCCGTGGGAAGCTGTCCAGAGCCTGTGGACGGTCTCTCTCAGGCACTTTCAGCTTACACTGCAGCTGCTTGCAGATGTACTTCATCAGCTTGATCTGCAGGGGGAAACAGAGCCCACACAGAGGAGGGAGGGGGGGTGTTAGATGGCGAGGAAGATGTAGAGGAAGAGGCAGCAGAGGGGGGATAAAGGCCTGTGTCGTGTCAGAATGCTGAAAGGCTTTCTGTTCACTGTAATCAGATATTAGCATTAGCCACGATGTTAGCGCCTCCCAGCTGCTAATATGATTTATGTTGGTAGTCCCTATGAACTCATGAACGTTTTTGCAAATGTGGGTTTTCCCACATCTCTTCCATTTACACGTTTATATTTTGTTTACATCTTTTTATAAAATCAGTGGAGAGGCTAACGTTGAGGCGTGTTATAACAGATAGCATAGCCCCCCATTCCCTTCAAACTGCACTTCATGAGCCATGAATATTTGTTTTCTACACCCAAATAGTGCTCTTAATGTTCTGTGTGGGTCAAGATTAGGGTTGAAGATATCTGAGAGCTTTCCGTATTAGCTGGTAGGTGACTACAGCTAGCAAGCTGTAGGTGTAAATCACACTCACAAACATGAGAGCAATCGTCAATACCAACAGATTACCATTTCACAACAAAGATTACACAATCACCCCACAGAGGACCTTCCAGGAATCTGTACTGCGCTCTTTTGAGAAACAGCTTAACTAAAGATGAACTGATGAACTGGGAATTGGGGGCCAATGCTGCTACGCTCTTTTATATCTATGTCTCTGTAGACGCTAATACCAGTAGCAGGAGGTCGTAAAATTTTATCTGTGAAATCTACATTTATTTAGTGCCGTTTTAGCCATAAATACTCATTCATTCATTTTCTATAACCACTTTGTCGTGTTCAGAGTTGCGGTGGGTCCGGAGCTTACCCGAAACAATGTAGCCATAATTATTCAGTTTTTAATTGTTTGTGTGGCTAGTACGCTGCTTATTGATTGGTCTCCAGAGCTTTAGAAGACACTCCGAGAGTTGTGGCTAGGACAGAGTGGACTAAGGGCTGTGGAGGTGGTCAGCACTGATCGGTGTTGGATAGGGCAGCCAGGGGTTATAGGCCAGATCTGACCCAATCAAAGCTCACTGCTCTGTAGCATCCAGCAAAATGCTGCTGAGCACAGCAAAGGCTTTGATGACCCTGGAGGTCTGCTCACTCCTGAGGGCACCACTGTGCTTTCACACACACACACACACACACACACACACACACACACATACCTCTGCAGAGACAGCCTTACATAATTGCTCTCTATGGCTTGTTTTCCATTTTTGACGTGCTACACGAGCACGCAAAGGTTTGGAAAAAGAAAGATAACCATCGGAGCTCTAATGGGCTGCGTCTAATTGTCCACAACGTGACCTTGTCTAAGAGCACCATCGAGGAAAATAGTTGTAGATACCCCAAGCTCTCCTGTCAAGCCTTCTTCACATATGGCGTCAAAAATCAAAAAGGATTTCTTTTAGCTCTGGACAAAGGCTGTGTCCAAGAAGTCCTAAATGCTGTCTAATATTTATATGGATATCTCCAAAGTTGCAATTCAGTCACAGGTGCCTTCACGTCTAAACACTGCCTTCTGAGGCACTGCCTAATCAAGGTTACTATCTACACTGTAAAAAAATTCTTGTAAATTTTACAGTAAAATACTGGCAGCAGAGTTCCCAGGCATTTACCGTATTTTTACAGGAACACTACTGTATTTCAAATTTACAGCATATTACTGTAATTGAATAATACAATAATTTACTGTAAATACTGTGATTTACAGTAAAATACTGGCAGCAGAGTTCCCAGCCATTTACCGTATTTTTACAGGAACACTACTGTATTTCAAATTTACAGCATATTACTGTAATTGAACAATACAATAATTTACAGTAAAATACTGTAGCAGACTCACTGTAAATTTACAGCAATTTTTTACAGTGTACTATTTAAGACACAGCCATCGCATGTTTGCCGAACGATTTGTGTGTAATAGAACAACATGTAAATGAAGCCTCCAACAAATCACTGATCTGTTTACTGTGTGCTTGATTTGAGAAGATGTCGGACTACTATCAGCACCATTGTGGACAGTTCTGACTCGACATAGTGGTGCAGAATGGTCAACAATTGTGACTACTGTCTCCATCTTTCTCCCTCTCTCTCTCTCCCTCTCCCTCTCCACTGTCAAATAGATATAAATAGCTGTTATTATATGGACGGGAACAGCAAGCAGCCCTCCTCTTGGGGGGCGTCTGCGCTGCTGGCATGGTAACCGAGTGTCATTGGCACATCGCAGCCACAGTGCGAGTGGGTAGGAGGGGGAGGGGTCACCGTGACATCAGCGCTGTGGAGGATCACCGGGTTCATAGCGAGGCTAACAGACAGGCCTCGATGCCTAAAGGAAGCTGGACGTAGCCGCACCATAGGCCAGAGTTGAAGTAGACCATCAGGGTTCGAGTGTGAGCCCCTTTCCATTCCATTCCAGAGCCATTTAAAGGGATGGTTTAAAGGCACAGATACACCTGTAGGTGTATGACTCCTTCTGAAAATGGTTCTTTCTCCTTTCTTTTTGTCTATTTCCAACTTACAGAGTGGATTGCCACCAGCTCCACATCCTTTCAGACCCATCGTCCAGTCCACAGTCCACGCAAGGATGGACACAAACACCAGATTATATATGAATTTTATATGAATAGGGAATGAATAGTTGGAACAAGAATGGCCTCTTATTTAATGGCTGTTTTGACTAGAAATGTAAAAATAAGTTTGTGTACACGTTCCATTCACATCTCCCTTTAAAGACTAGGACCTTTGGCCTTGTTGAGACAGTCCCACATTTCTGTCCGGTTTTCTGTCCCTTCGGGGTGAGCAGAAATTGCGGGACACATTGATACGGTCTCTCAGGACTGAAGGGATCAAGACTGCTTTCGCCCCCATTCCCCTGGCAACGTGTCAGGATCGTTTTCGAATAACAAACACTACAGAGGAGGGAATGTTCTGCGAGGCAACTCCGCCGATCCTCCACAAACAAACAGAGATGGCTAGCAGCGGAGGAATTTTCCAGCTCTGTGGAGAATGCTGACTGGAGCGGTGGAAAAGAGAGAGAGAGAGAGAGAGAGAGAGAGAGAGAGAGAGAGAGAGAGAGAGAGAGAGAGTGAGAGAGAGAAAGAGAGAGATAGAAAGAGAGAGAGTGAGAGAGAGAAAGAGAGAGAGAAAGAGAGAGTGAGAGAGACAAAGAAAGAGTGAGAAAGAGAGACAGAGAGAAAGAGAGAGAGAGTGAGTGAGAAAGAGAGGGAGAGACAGAGAGAGAGACAGTGAGAAAGAGAGACAGTGAGAAAGAGAGAGACAGACAGTGAGAGAGAGACGAGAGAGAGAGTGAGAGAGAGACGAGGGAGAGACAGTGAGAGAGAGAGACAGTGAGAAAGAGAGAGAGACAGACAGTGAGAGAGAGATGAGAGAGAGACAGTGAGAAAGAGAGACAGACAGTGTGAGAGAGAGAGACAGTGAGAGAGATGAGAGAAAGTGAGAAAGAGAGAGAGACAGACAGTGTGAGAGAGAGAGAGACAGTGAGAGAGAGAGAGAGAGAGAGAGAGAGTGAGAGAGAGAAAGAGATAGAAAGAGAGAGAGTGAGAGAGAGAAAGAGAGAGTGAGAGAGACAAAGAGTGAGAAAGAGAGACAGCGAGAAAGAGAGAGAGAGTGAGTGAGAAAGAGAGGGAGAGACAGAGAGAGAGACAGTGAGAAAGAGAGACAGTGAGAAAGAGAGAGACAGACAGTGAGAGAGAGACGAGAGAGAGACAGTGAGAAAGAGAGACAGACAGTGTGAGAGAGAGAGACAGTGAGAGAGACGAGAGACAGTGAGAAAGAGAGAGAGACAGACAGTGTGAGAGAGAGAGTGAGAGAGACAGTGAGAAAGAGAGAGAGACAGACAGTGTGAGAGAGATAGAGACAGTGAGAAAAAGTGTGAGACAGACAGTGAGAGAGAGAGAGAGAGACAGTGAGAAAGAGAGAGACAGAGAGTGTGAGAGAGAGAGAGAGACAGTGAGAAAGAGAGAGAGACAGACAGTGAGAGAGAGAGAGACAGTGAGAAAGAGAGAGAGACAGACAGTGAGAGAGAGACAGTGAGAAAGAGAGAGAGACAGACAGTGTGAGAGAGAGAGAGACAGTGAGAAAGAGAGAGAGAGACAGACAGTGAGAGAGAGAGACAGAGTGTGAGAGAGAGAGACAGTGAGAAAGAGAGACAGACAGTGTGAGAGAGAGAGAGAGTGAGAAAGAGAGACAGACAGTGAGAGAGAGAGAGAGAAAATCTTGCCCTATCACCTCCCACTGTCCATCCCTTAGCGTTCTTCTGCCAGTGTATTAAGATTTCTCTCTATCTCTCTCTCTCACTGTGTCTCTCTCTCTCTCTCCCTCTCTCTCTCTCTCTCTCCCTCTCTCTCTCTCTCTCTCTCTCTCACTGTCTCTCTCTCTCACTGTCTCTCTCTCTCAATGTCTCCTTATCTTTTCTCACACCTCCTTTCATTACTCTTTCTCTCCCACGTCTCCCTTGCCTCCTTTCTTCTTTATTTACCCTCTTTCCCTTGAAGCCCCACCCCCCTCTCTCTCTCTCTCTCCCCATTTTTAACGAGGACAGGTCATGCAGACACCTCAGTGTTGAGCTGTAGCAGCTCTGATGACGCAGAGAGGAACAGAGGGTTGGGGGGAGCAGCCTCCCAGCCAGTGTGTGTGTGTGTGTGTGTGTGTGTTTGAGTGAGAGAGTAAAGACTAGGGTGAGTGTGTGTGTGTGGGGGGGGGGGTTGGCCTGCTGAGACAGGGCCCTTTCAGAGAGCGCACTGACGCACGGACAAGCCCTGTTACCAAGGCTGGCGGCCATAAAGCCACTCACCCCTTTCACACCTCTATCCAACGCCCAGCCCCTCCTCCTCCCCCTCCTCCTCCCCCTCCCCCTCCTACTGCCTCCCCTAATTCCAGTGTTAGACCAGAAACCTACTCAAACGTGGGCGACAACACAAGCAGAAGCAAATGTATGCACCCCTGTAACACCCGTGGAGGTTCTGGAGCAGCTGCACATGAGCTGAAGCCCATCGTGCTCAATGTAAACAGCCCCTATGCGTAAGGCCGTGGCGCCTGGAACCGTGTGTGATAACGCCCCCTAATCCCAGGTAGGAATTTGAGGCCATTTTTTTGACAATAATAGATGGCATTTCCCAGTCGTTTCAAACAGGCCTCGGCTGTATAAAGTCTGTCTGAGAATGTGGCGCTGCACGTACTATAGCACATCATACAGTAGAGAGAGAAATAGGCCTGTGCTTCAGAGCTGAATGCTTTCTATTATATCCCTGTACCAGCCGGCCGTGGGCTGTGAAGGCTTCCCCGAGAGCAGCTGCTCACCAGCCACCTTTCGAGTGCCTCGCAAAAGAGAGTCAAGTGGCCTTTCACGGATGCATTTGAATGGAACCTGTTGCGTATCGGTATCTAGTGTGTAATTCTGTGTGGCTGATAGAAAGCGACCTTGAGCGTGGGAAAGGTCCTTTAGAAATACAAGTGGTGATAGCGACGATGATGATGATGCGTCTAACGAAAGACCTAAAGACTTACTGCCTCGCAGGCAGGTGCCAAGGTCCAACCGGGGGATGCCGAACCCCTCCCGGCCGAAGCAAGGGGTCACACACCAGCCAGGTCGGGCTGTAGACTAATCCTAATTACACAGAGGGCATTGACTCCCCTACTCAATAAAGCTCAATTTCCCTTTATTCGAGTCTGGGAAAGGCATCCCCGTCCACGCCGGCGGTGAAATGTGTGTCAAGTAGCTGAGGAAGGGAGAGTTGTTATCCTTTTTGATGTCGTTATGAAAAAGAGCTCAGTCTGGAGCGTTAATAAAAGAGCAGCCGCAGGTATGCTCAAAACCCATGAGGTCTCAACATGGCAATCTGGCTGCTTACAGTTGCCTTGGTGCTAACAAAGAAAGTGTTTTGTCTCTGATAGCTGATCTAGAAAAGGGAAAAAAAAATATGCACTGGCTTCTAACTGCAGGCTTTTTAAAAATGGCTCTAATACTAATCTAATAGTAGTGGAGTGTAACAGGCCTATGCTCTACACACGTGGAGGAGAACGTTAATGACCCAGATCTTGTTGTTCTAGGTTGTCTTCTTATGGACTGACCTTGTAAGGCTGAGGTGTCGTCACAGGCCCTACGCATTGTCCGTTTCCACCAACGTGGAACCTGTTCGGCCCACGTTCGCTAACCTCAGCTGGCACCTAAATCGGTTCCCGGTCCAGCAAAGTTCCTTCCAGACCAAAGAAGCGAACCACGATGGCTGTGTGGTGCTAAAGAAGCTGCGGAGAAAAGCACAGACGTGGCTCAGAACAGTGGATAAACCATGACTCTGTCCTTATCTCTTGCTCTGGTGCTAAATTCAAGCGAAAAACGGTTCGCTGGGTGGCACCAAGATTCCAAGAAACCTGAACGGAACCGGTTCAAGACCAAAACGTTTTTTTTTGGTGGAAAAGCTATCAAGCGTTCCACAAAACCTGATCTCCACCGCCTCGGCCAGAACACAGCCACGTGGCGTCTTCATGTTGATCCAGCACCTCTGGACTCTTCTTTGGACTTTGAACGTAGCCAGAGTGCAATGGCAGGAGAACTGAAGCTTGAAGTCAACACGTCAGACAGACACCGATCCTCCCCCGCCGGCCGACACGATACACAGCGGTTAGACCAGCTCCAGGCTCCAAAGAAAGCACAGCTACGCCCGCTTTTGAGCGATTTTGTTTTCCTCCCTGTTATCTCTGCTAACATTGACTTTAGGGTTTGGCCCATGATAGACATTAAGAAGATAAACAGTTTTCTTTTCTCCTTTCGTTTCACTTTTATTTTCACAGAGGTCTCGATCAAAGCTGTGAGCAAGAGTTAGGAGAAGGTAAACGACAACAGCGACAACAGACACAACACTGTACACCTTCCAGACATAACAATAACATGACCCCCACCTCGTTTCTACTCCGTACGTTCTGTGGCTCTGTACTTACTTTTTCTAATTTGCATATAATTAACTTTGCAGATTTTCAATCAACGGTGACAGGACCACCACAGGGCGGCCAGTCTATTACGTGGTGGTGGTGCGTTGTTGTTGGTTGCGCTGGTATAAATGGATCAGACCCAGCAGTACAGCTACTGAGTTTTTAAACCGTGAGTTAAGTGAGGCTCCTACCTCATTGGTCCGGCTTGTTGATGTAAAATCAGAGACAGTAGCTGGATATTTTTGGTTGGCGGACTATTCTCAGTCCAGCTTTTCCACCGCATGGAACCTACACGACTCGACTCGGCTCTTTTGCTTTTCCACGGGCCTTTTCCATCTGGAACCTGGTCCCTGGGTCCAGGGGCAGAACTCCAGTATAAACTCGCCATTTGTAAAATCTTTAAAGTTATAGTAGCTTTCACATTTGTGATTATCCAACGCACAACAGCAGCTTGTAACACTACGCTAAGGTTCTCTGAAAATCTCCAGCGAAAGTGCAACAAGGAACACTGTGATCTGTGAGAACTGGGGCGCCGAGTCGAGTCGAGTAGAGTCGTGTCGAGCAGATCCTATGTTGTGGGAAGTGCTGGTAATGAAATGAGTATCATGATTCGTAATTTGTAACAGTGCGTCCGACTGCATGACTTAGCAAGGATGGTGTAACTTATCCCGTCTTATATTCCGCGCCTCATCCCCCGTAAACACTGCTGCATCCGTCCTGCACCCACCACAGCCTTGAACAGTCCTGACACCCACCTAAAGAGCTCGGTGAAAACCTTATTCTGTTCATATCGCTATTGATCAACACACGCAGAAAGGGAGGCCAGAAAAAAACACACCCACGTCATTCAATTCAGCAGCGGCTTTCAAAAACAGGCCTCTGTGCGCTGCTGGGGGGGGGGGGGGGGGGTGCTTTGTGCCGCATGGCCAGTCAGGGTCCGGGGAGTTTTGCTGGGTTTCTCATGAGCATCAACACACACACACACACACACACACACACACTGCAGGTAGTTAGGGGATCACACAGCCATCGCACAGAACAATACATTGGTGCAAGTGTGACGTCAGGTCTCCTAGCAACCACACTCATGGGTCTTCAGTGGCTTTTTTTTTTTTTTTTGAGTGGGATTTTCCCACAGACAGAAAACATCTCCTTCTTAATACACAGAGAGGGAGATTCAGCTTTGTGACAACCCTATTACAGCTGTAATACACTCGCTCAGTGCATTTGCGCATTCGTTTGAATATCGGAAGGCCACCAACTCATACACTGTGAAACAAGACCATTATTTTTCTGCCGTAGTCAGAAAACATGGGATTAAATACGCTGTTCAGATTTGTGCTGGGTATTAAGTAGAGTACAGAGACGTTAGCGTTGTCCCACCTCCTCGTCCGAGTCTCTCCAATCACAGCGCTGGACCTGGAACAGCGAGAGGCTTATTATCATTTAAAGGAACAGGTGCGGAAAAATTGCCATTCTGTACAGGGCTGTTTGGACAGGGGGTGAACGCTCCTGTGGTGATTGATCCTTGTGGTATTTTCACCAAAGCAGGTCATAGATGTTTCATTGAGACCCAGAACTGTGTTAGTTTGTTGAAAATGAATAATAATACTTCCTCTTTTATTTGTTTAGCTTATAATCAAATAAAAGCAATGAAAATGAACACAGCTTTTAGGAGCACATTCAACATGCCATCAACACAATACATTTTATCTCAAAAAACTCTCCGAATGTACAGAACTAATGACGTAAAACTGAGGTACAGGGTTTGTGTTGTATATGTCCAAGAGTGTCCCCCTCAAAAGAAAAACCATTTCATGATTAAACCATGCACCACGGAGGGACGGGAACGTCCACCTGCGCCAGGAGGACAAAGGCTGAAGCCAGTGAGCCGCATCGCTGGCTCCGTCTGTTATGGTAACATCAGCCTGCCCATGCAGATGGAGTAAACACAGCCGCCCTGCTGCCATGGCAACGCGTCCGTGACGTCCGCAGACTTGACTGACAGCTAAAGGGCATAACCACACCCAGCTCCTCTAAGCCGCAGGAAGAGGAACACGAGCCCACACGTCACACCTTTAAGCACAAAACGTGACTTTGCACTGCAGCAAGCATGAGCCCAGCAGCCACGAATAGACCAGGCTGTGACGAGAGAAGAATCCTATTTATATCCCACACACACACACACACACACACACACAAAACCTGCGACAGCAGTCCAATCTAAAGTTTGCCCACATCTGACTGGATGGATGTAATTTCATAATCTAAATACTTATATAATAATATATTTATATATATATATATATGAATAAACGTATGTTTATTATATATATATATTTAAACATACACTGGATTTGAAGAAATAACCCAGCTATCCACAACTAAATTATTTATCGTAAATTAACTTTAATAAGAGGTAAGGCACATTAACAGTCGTGTGGCAACACTAGGTGGAACTCCATCACTCCAGAGAATGTAGTTACATTAGCTATACCGCTAGCCAATGCTTAGCATTGGGCATACTAGCCTTATGCTAATGTGCAGTAATTATGAACAATAAAGGTACAATATAGACACCCAGCGTCTTCTTAAAATCCTCAACACACAAAACCACATGCTCCAATTATATGTATTAATCAAAAGCAGATGTATAGCCGGCCCTAGCAAATATGGCTAAAATGAGACCACACATTGTGCACTTGTCTTTGAGGTTGGGGAGTGGGGAAGGAGGGGCCGTTAGCATGGCTAATAACATCTGCTTGCTTTTAATTTCCATTAGAGCAAATTGCAGCTACATTAGCAAAATATCGCATTACCACAAATGTAGGTAGCTTGAGACAATTAATTAATTATTTAAGGTAGTCAGTTCCTATCAGGCATTAGCAGATGCTAGCAGCTATGATAGATGTTAATGCTTCATGAGTTAGCATACTGTTTATTGCTAAATTAGTGAATAAACTATTATATTTACAGCTACATTTTTGCCTATTTTTCCTCTGACTGTATAGAAGTAGGGTTAGGGTCGTTTTCATACATTTACACTGAAAAATATAAGCTTCCTTTTACTGTTTTTAGCCTCAACGCTTCAATGCAAAAAATCTCTCCACTGAGATATAAATCATGTATGTCGTATTCTTTATGAGTACTACATAAAGCACTTTGAATTAGGCTAATCGAGCATTTTCTGACAGGAAACAGCTCCTACGCTAGCTTGTTGCAAGTAGCACTGCAATGCCTTAGTGATTATGCAACCCAGCTTGAGGATGAGCCGGGTCACGTGAAGTTCTGGATCTGGAGCGCTAGCCAGAGAGGACGCGGTCAGAAACAATGGCCAGCTGACCTCTCCTGTGTCATCAAGGGAACAGGCCGACCCTAGAGGGAGGGTGTGGGCATCACTAAAAGGGGTTTCCACTAATCTCCAAACTCCTCATGTCTGCTCTAAGCTGTAAATCAAAACCCCCAAGTTTCGCTTACTGAGATGTAAACAATGATATTAAAATTGGTTTCACGTGAAACACAGCTTTGTATAATTATAATCGTATAACTCTCTGATCATGTATAAGTGTAAATCAGTGCTAAATCTGAAAACATAGCCTTTACAGGAGGTTTTACAGAGCTTATTTACAACATGGACGCAATCTCTTAGAGCATGCTGATCATTTCACACATTCAACATAAACCCTCACAGCAATGCAGCTCTAATAACAATATAATGGGAAAATAGGCCTTCAGTTGCAGTCCACCACAAAAGAAAAGGGGGTGGGGGTCTATGTCACAGCATGCTGGGAGTCCTACCCCTTCTCATGCACATCTGGTTGGCCATCCCTCCTCCCCTCTCTCTCTCTCTCTCTCTTCTTGTACGTCATGCGATTTTCTTATTTAACAATCAAGCCTGAAAATGCGTAGGAAGAAAGACAAGCTAAATATAGACACAGCCACAATAGCACACACCACGAGCGCCACAAAATACTATTCTCCAGCATCAGGGGGATGATAAGAAGGGAGAAAAGGGCCGAAATTCCTGCCCCATCTCTCGTAAAAGAGTCAAGTTCACAAGGCCATATCACAACACGAGGTAACATTTTCCCCATATAACCTCATAGGGCTCATCCATCATCCAACAGAGTCTAGTTATTATTAAGAAAGTGCTGACCTCTGCTTTGAGATCGAACCATTCAGCCACTTTCAGATGCAAGGGTTCCCAGAAGCATTTGGCTTTTTCTGTTCACTCTAAGAACTAAATCTCATATCTCTGGCTTTTGTTTGGGTTTGTTTTCACACAAGCAGCCATTTACATTGTGAGAATATTCCATTAGAAATTACAAATGCTAGGCCTATAGGGTTCCAACTGATTGTCATCTACCTCTGAACACTCATATCATTAAAGTAACATCTGGTTGTTCATTAAAGCCACACTAGGCTGTATTTTTACCCTTTAATTACAGCTTCAAAATCAATGTGATGCTTCACTGTCCTGTAATATTGAGAAAAGAGCCTCTGTCATTGCTACTCCCGGCTCAGCACTGCAGGAACTGCACTTTGTAACTTTGGTAAATTGGTTGAAATAACATGTTCCTAAATTACCATTGGGCGGCACGGTGGCGCAGCAGGTAGTGTCGCAGTCACATAGCTCCAGGGGCCTGGAAGTTGTGGGATCGATTCCCGCTCCGGGTGACTGTCTGTGATGAGTGTGGTGTGTTCTCCCTGTGTCTGTGTGGGTTTCCTCCGGGTGACTGTCTGTGAGGAGTGTGGTGTGTTCTCCCTGTGTCCGCGTGGGTTTCCTCCGGGTGACTGTCTGTGAGGAGTGTGGTGTGTTCTCCCTGTGTCTGTGTGGGTTTCCTCCGGGTGACTGTCTGTGAGGAGTGTGGTGTGTTCTCCCTGTGTCCGTGTGGGTTTCCTCTGGGTGCTCCGGTTTCCTCCCACAGTCCAAAAACACACGTTGGTAGGTGGAATGGCGACTCAAAAGTGTCCGTAGGTGTGAGTGAATGTGTGTGTGTGTGTTGCCCTGTGAAGGACTGGCGCCTCCTCCAGGGTGTATTCCTGCCTTGCGCCCAATGATTCCAGGTAGGCTCTGGACCCACCACGACTCTGAACTGGATAAGGGTTACAGATAATGAATGAATGAATAAATTACCATTCATTAGTCTTTTTTCTAAACAGTTAGCGATTTGAAGAAAGCACAGTGTTGGTTTTGTCCAACAGCAGCGATAACAATATGTTTAAAAAATACACTTCCAGTTACTACTGTAAGTCTAACATCCAGTGGGATTACTAGTCTCAGTGCCGTCTTTCTAGACACACTCATGGCTCTTCCAAATACAAGACCTTGATGCTGTACGAGTCCAAATACGTCTGGTAGAATTCACCATGGGAGATACACATACTGGAGGAGACGGCAGGCCTTGGCTTCAACAAGCAACAAGCTTCTCTCCAAAGAGATTTGAGAAAAAACAAGAGCTTCTACTTTCATAGATTTTATGAAAACATGGAAATGCCCGAGTGCTTCTAATACTACAACCCTCCGCCGGAGAGACATGGCAGGTACGAGGAGAGATCTGGAGAGGAAGAGAAAGTGAGAGAGTGTGAGAAAACCCAGAGAAGAACGAGTGTGAGGATTTGGTGTCTGGCCAGGATTAGCGTGTGAAAAGTGAAGCACCACCTCGCACTACTCCAGTCGGAACAGCGGCGCACCATTATCCACTCACGAGCGCACCACGCAAATTTTAGTTTAATAAAAAAATCATAATAAAAACACTGCCACGAAGTGGAAGAACAAAATGCCTTTTTTGTGGGAATCGAATCCAAGTTCAAGCCTCTCTTGATTGCGCTGAAGCACAGGTGTCAGTGAAAGCCAGGTGGGCGGTGGGAAGGGGAGGTCATCACAAGTGCGTGTGAGGACCACTTCAGCTCCTGTTGTTCAAAGGGGGGAATTAAAAGGCCGTTTAAAGCCCGTTTAGCGCTAAATGAGAATTGACGAGCCTCCACTTTGTCCTCCCTAAATGGCCCTCGTATGACCACTTCAGCCGTCCCAACGGGAGCCTATGAGATGGCTAATGATTTTCTGCCTGTCGTTTCTGACCGCTCGCAGCATTGGAACTTCTGCTGAGACTAATCCAGTCCTTGGCTTGAGGGGAGCACCACCAGAAATGGGTCCTGATTCATGAGCAATCAGCAACATGAGCAGATCCACCCAGGGATTTAAAAAGTACTTGGTTCTAGGTACCAGATTTGCCTAATGGAACAGCAAAAAGGTAGAGCCAACCTGAGTCGAGTAGGTGACATGCAGTGGAAAAGCACCACTAGAGATTACAGTTGGTAAGAAGGCCCACACTTCAACCAATCAGTGCAAACGACGCTAGCGAGCACAGGCCTCTGTCAGCTGATGTGAAAGATCTGGGCAGTTTACATTCTCTTTTAAAGCAGCATTGTGTTAGCAGTAGTAATTGAGGAACTACTTGTGCTCTTGTTTTTGCACCAGTGAAAATCTCAAATACTGAAGGGTCCCCAGTATGCCATATTTAACTATCAATGTTTTAAAGCTATTTACAGTTTTTTTTAACAACTGTCTGATACAATACTGATATCATTATACATCCCTCATACACAATGTTACCCGTGTACACATACTGTGTTGAGTTGGGCCCAGAGCATGTAAGCAGAGTTATTATCTTTGCTACATGTTTTGAAATACAAAAGCTAATAAAAACCCAGTGAAAAAAAAAACCCACAAGTGATTTGGCCGCGAGGGAATCGTAGTCAACCTCAAAAGCTGCCTGCCAAGAACATCACATATCACATGCTAATGAGATCTGCACCTGTGAAGGGAGAGAGAGAGACAGCAATAAGCGAAGCACCGCAGCCCCTCTGTACTATGACTAATCAAATATGTTGGGACAGAGAGGATGCCACATCGCATCGGACAACAGAGGAGGAAAAGGTCCTGAGCAGCAGCAAGGCTCCGAAAGGAAGCTGACGGGGCAATTCCTCAACAGTCGTGATCCCCCCCCTCCCCTCCCCCCAACCCCCTTGTTTCCTGATGCTGCAAAGGCCCGAAAGTCTCTGGACTCTGGAGGTGCACGAAGGGGGCAGACTTCCTCCAGCTTCAACAGGAAGCAGAACTGAAAGCAGCTAGCTGAGCTGATGGCACAAAATTTCAGTCGTTTATTTGATCTCGGGTCTAAAAATACAACAAGAAAACAGGGAGCCGAAACCACAGCAACTCTAAACGCCACAAAAGAGAACAAAAGGGAAGGAAAGGCTACATTTCTGCACATTTTGCAGAATTAATTTGCACTCGCTCACTCTTTGTGTGTGTGTGTGTGTGTGTGTGTGTGTGTGTGTGTAGCAACATATCAAACGTCTGCACTCTCTTTTGACATAATTTGAAAACAGCATCTGTCCCTTAAAGTAACACTAGGTAGTATTTTTACCTTAAAATCACAGCTTCAGAATCAACGTGACGCTTCACTGACCTGCAATAGGAAGAATACAGTCTCGGTTGTTGCTACTCCGAGTTCACCACTGCAGAAACTGCACTATGTAGCTTTTAAAAGAGATTAGCAACCCACCTCCCACTCCCAGTAGATTTCAGGACAGTTCTGTAAAAGGAAATTACCCTCTGCTGCACGAACTGCTGGTGGAGCCCAAATCTTACCTGGTGCCCCTTTAACAGATAAGAGACGGACCAATAGGAATATGCTCCTCTTTGGGATGAACGGATTAATGTCTTTAAAATACGCCATCCTTGTTTTACGGACACACCAAAAAGGAGCCGAAAAAAGAACAAACTAACTTTTAAGACAAGTCATCCAGCCTGTAATCCAGCAAAGCAGCTCCCATCTAATCCACAGATCACTGATTAGAGACTTGGACACCAGAGACAAAGAGACGTTCACACTCACCCAAACATACAGACAACTCAGATATAGACGCTGTAATCTAGAGAGGCCTAAAGTGTGGCTGGTGCCGAGTAGTGGGTGACATCACTGCTCTCTATAGAGAAGACTAGGGCCCTGAGTAAACACACCACTCTAAAAACCTAAGAGTCCATGGGCAAGACTCCTAACACTCACCTGACCAACAGGCTTCTGTTAGTGGACAGGCCTGAATTTTTTATATTTAATTAGGTAATTAAATGGTATGGCGAGTGTCACATAACTCTCTCTTAACTACTGGGCCTTGCCTTTTTAACCTGGCCTTTCATCTTTTCAAAGAAAGTTGGACAAACAGCATAAATCAATTTAAGATGTAATTAATTTTTCAAATCTGCCTGTACCAGATATACAGGAGGTCCTCGGATTACGTCAGTCCCGAGTTACGATGTTTCGTGGTTACGACATCTCCCATTTACTGTATAAAGCCTTGTTTCGACGTAAGTGGTTTTGCGTGGTAAACGTCGTAACGTGACGTTAGTGTTTGGTGTGCGCGGCGGAAGAATACACGGTTACGCGGCTCGGGACCGAGGAGAATAGGTGTTAGGATAGGATAAGTGCTTACAGTATGTTATTTACGTACAGTATGTACGTATGTTCCGACTTACACCGAAAATCGGTTTACGACGCGACGTAGGAACGAATCAACGTCGTAAGTTGAGGACCCCCTGTACACTAAAACAGGATGCCGTGTTTGATTTGATAAACTGTCCCTCTGCCAAAAGCCGCTCAGATGGAAACACTCCTTATAACTTCCGCACAAAGTGGGCGGGGCTAAATTGCCATATGCCGTGCAGTTGTATGCGTCTTCACAAAATAGGTGAAGCTGTTTATCTCTGCCATAAACGAAGGGTCAGAACAGAAACCAGGTCAGTTCCAAAGCTCTACACCTGCTGCAGAAAACAACTCCACGGCAACAAATTAGCAATGTGCAATACATACAAAAATACACATGGCATCAACGGCTTATCTTTACCTCTCTGTGTCCCCAACAGATCAACAGTGCCTTGGAGAATGTGGTATTTAAATGAGCTGCACTGAAACACTCCTTATAACTTCAGTGTGAGTGGGTGGGGCTACAGTGCATATGCCTCATATCTGAGTGGGTTCTGTGGGGTCACAAACGGAAAACAACAGCAGCAACTCAGTTTTAAAAAGTGGTCTCTGTACCCTGCTCTGATTTGACCACCTGAAGAGTCACGGTGCTGTGGCGCTACAGTGGTGTGGAACCTACTACAGGACAACAGCAGCAGACATGCATTAAGCTAGGGCCTAATCACCACCAGCGGTCCCCACTCTAACTGGCCCCCCTTCCAGAATAGCTAGGGCGCTACATATTTGATGCTAGGAATTAGATTAGCCACACAACAGAAGCAGAGCTAGAGATGACAGAATGCTTGAAAAGAGAAATGCCACTGCATAAATGCTGGGGGCAAACACAGAGGGGTAAATAGTGAGATTGAGGGGGGGGGGGGTAAACAGAAAGAGCGAACCTAGCACTCTGGTCTGATTCACCCACCCCCTAATTGTTACGGTGCCAATTTATGCAGAAGTCACCACAACAGCAAAAATACATGAGGCTAAAGGGCAAAAGCAAGCCCTCAGAAACTGGGGGGGGCATGTAGAAAGGGGGTAAATACAGAGACTATGCCTGGTGTCTTGGTCAGACTTGCCCACATCTAACTGTTATGCTGCTTTCTGATGCACACAGCGCGTGCAAGAAGACTAGGAAAGCAATGCAGCTAATGCACGAGGCTGGTAGGGGGTCGATAGAGGGGAACATACGGGGTAAACATCAAATATGGAGATTCGGCTCTGACGCTGGTACAACCCGATGCACATGGCGCGTGCATAACGCAAACGCACAACAGCGACAGACGAGGAAAGGAATGCACGAGGCTCAAAGATCTGAATCAAGACCCATCACCATTACCCAGCTGCCCCCAGCCAATGCACAAGACAAGACAAGGGGCAGCACAGGGCAGATGTGTAAATGTTAATATGGGGCTTTTCTGTTTTCTGCTGTAAATACGATAGGGCGCATATGGCGCGTGCATCAGCAGTAGAGAAAAAGAAATGCACGAGAATCGAGCGGGGCACAGAGAGAGAGAGAGAAAGAGAGAGAGAGAGAGAGAGAGAGAGAGAGCGCTGGGCCCTCCCCCTCCCTCCCTCCCCCCCTGCGTGCACTACCTCCAGGGTGCGGATCTCGTGCTGGGTGAGGTCGTTGGTGGCGGCGCATTTGGTGCGCAGCCCCTGCAGGCTGGAGAGGGAGATGTCGATCATGTTCTGGATGAGCTGGCAGTGGTGCAGCGCGGCGGTGGCCGAGTCCGCACGCGCCGCTCGCGCCGACCTCGCTGCTGCCGCCGCCGCCGTTGTGTCCGAGTCTCCGCGCGGCCGCTCGTCGTCGCTCTCCAGCATCATCGCCACTGCGCTCTCAGCGGAGGCGCCGCACCGCATCCCTCAGCATCGAGCACACGACACGGAGAACACACACGGGCGCGCGCCCTCACGCACGCACAAGCGCGCACAGAACCGCGCATGCACGAAGGCGTCACACACGCACGCGACACCCGGTCACATAAGTCCAACAAACACCAGGACCTCCTTAAAAAGAGCCCTCAAATGAAGGCGAAACATGAACCGGACTCGGGTTAAATCACATGTGTTCCGGCGTTCCAGTGTGCACCGTCCGCTCGCGCGATCCTCTCCCCTTGATCTCCTCCCCCTGTCTGTCTCTCTCTCTCTCTCTCTCTCTCTCTCTCTCTCCCGCTCGCGCTTATGGTAGCTTGCCCGCTTTATTTATTTATTTATTTAAATAATTATTTTAAACCCACCAGCGCCTGTCAGCTGGGGGGAAACGACAGCGCAATGCACGCTGGGGAATGTAGTCCCCAGGGCCACAGCGCCTCTAAAACAATCAGAGGATTAAAGCAGCTGTGGATGTCGACTGTAATGTCGCCCCCGATATTTTAACCACGCCATGGTTTCTCTGCGGTAGCCGGGGGACCGAGGGTGGTGTGTTGTCTCTGTGTCTGCGTGGGTTTCCTCCCACAATGGACGGGCTGTGTGAAGCTGTCCACAGGTGTGTGTGTGTGTGAGTGACTGGGTGAGTGTGTGAAGCTGTCCACAAGTGTGTGTGTGAGTGACAGGGTGAGTGTGTGAAACTGTCCCGAGGTGTGTGTGAGTGACTGGGTGAGTGTGTGAAGCTGTCCACAGGTGTGTGTGTTTGAGTGACAGGGTGAGTGTGTGAAGCTGTCCACAGGTGTGTGTGTGAGTGACAGGGTGAGTGTGTGAAACTGTCCCCAGGTGTGAGTGACTGGGTGAGTGTGTGAGTGACAGGGTGAGTGTGTGAAACTGTCCCCAGGTGTGAGTGACAGGGTGAGTGTGTGAAACTGTCCCCAGGTGTGAGTGACAG
This sequence comes from Hoplias malabaricus, assembly GCF_029633855.1. Lineage (NCBI taxonomy): Eukaryota > Metazoa > Chordata > Actinopteri > Characiformes > Erythrinidae > Hoplias > Hoplias malabaricus. Next base: position 28,226,036 of record NC_089817.1, read on the forward strand.
GGTGAGTGTGTGAAACTGTCCCCAGGTGTGTGTGAGTGACAGGGTGAGTGTGTGAAACTGTCCCCAGGTGTGAGTGACAGGGTGAGTGTGTGAAACTGTCCCCAGGTGTGTGTGAGTGACAGGGTGAGTGTGTGAAACTGTCCCCAGGTGTGAGTGAGTGACAGGGTGAGTGTGTGAAACTGTCCTCAGGTGTGTGTGAGTGACAGGGTGAGTGTGTGAAACTGTCCCCAGGTGTGTGTGTGTGTGTGTGTGAGTGACAGGGTGAGTGTGTGAAACTGTCCCCAGGTGTGAGTGAGTGACAGGGTGAGTGTGTGAAACTGTCCTCAGGTGTGTGTGAGTGACAGGGTGAGTGTGTGAAACTGTCCCCAGGTGTGTGTGTGTGTGTGTGTGAGTGACAGGGTGAGTGTGTGAAACCGTCCCCAGCTGTGTGAGTGAGTGACAGGGTGTGTGATGCACAGTGATGGACTGGCACCTTGTCCAGGGTGTGTTCATGTGTTCACCCACTGATTCTGGATATGCTGTGGGCCTATAGCAGCCCGGCGCAGGATGAAGTGTTTACAGAAGATGAATGAATGGATGAAGTTGCTCTGATAAAACTTCAAAATCAAAACGTGCAGAAAATTTAAAACCTCGGCGGATCTCCCCTGCGCCGAGGCCCTTAACTTTGTAGTTGTGAAACTGCTGGCCGTTTAATTTACATAAGACTGCTGTTACACAAGAATGTACTTTCAGAGTTGTGAGAAGCTAAGTGTGAACCTACTGTACAACTGTGTTGAATAAGGCTTTCACATGGATACATCTGAGAGAGAGAGAGAGACAGAGAGAGAGAGAGAGAGAGAGACAGAGAGAGAGAGAGAGAGAGAGAGAGACAGAGAGAGAGAGAGAGACAGAGAGAGACAGAGAGAGAGAGAGAGACAGAGAGAGAGAGAGAGAGAGAGAGAGAGAGACAGAGAGAGAGACAGAGAGAGAGACAGAGAGAGAGAGAGAGAGAGACAGAGAGAGAGAGAGAGAGACAGACAGAGAGAGAGAGAGAGAGAGAGACAGAGAGAGAGAGAGAGAGAGACAGAGAGAGAGAGAGAGAAAGAGAGAGAGACAGAGAGAGAGAGAGAGAGAGAGAGACAGAAGGAATCTGGAGGGTGTCTAAGGACGCGCTGACGACAAATATTTCTCATCTCTCTGTAAGTGTGATGTTCCCCCATATTAAACGTTCCCATCTCAGCGCTGAGTCACACTCCAAGCCGTGCCTCTCACTCCATCTGTCCCTCGGTGAACGCCGTGTCTCTGAAAGCCTTTGCATTTTCTGTGTGTTATTTACTCTATGTTCAAACATTCGTGGACACTTTTATAATAAGCAAATTCAACCAAATTAAGGGCACACACCTGTCCAGTCCCCTTCACAGTTTGTAACTAATGAGCAACAGTGGAACTGCCCCCTGTGGCGTGGCAGCGCTCCATCCAAACTTTGAGATGATCAGGAGTGGAGTTTGTGCTGCTAATCCTCCAGAATCCCTTAACCTGAAAGGCTGGATGCAATCATATCCCCACAGCAATGTACTACATTGAATCTACTACATCTAGAGCAAAGCCTTCTGAGGAGAGCAGAGCGTGTTAATGGAAGCAAAGTAGAGACAACCTCCTTCATTTTTATAATGAGGATTAATCCGAGCCCAAGAAGCAGAAAGTGGGAAAATGGACTGAAGAAGTTCAGCTTTGGAGTAACACTCATCCCTTTTCTACAGCAACCTACTCCTCTCACCTTTTAGACGTGGATGTGGTCCTCCTCGAGCGTCGTTGGAGACAGCCACCGTTGTCTAGACCTGTGTCTCGTGGTGAGAGGGATTCTCTCAGACTTGAGCTCCCCTCACTGTGCCTTTGAGGCCAAGCTGAGGCCGAGGAGCCTTAAGGCTTTAAATCCAATTAAAGCAAAGTGAACAACAAAGAGCTGCACTGTTAATACTGACCAGAGCAGTGGTTTCTTCAGTATTCTCTCAGAAAAATTAGTACTGTACAGGTACATTACTTTTCACTAAGGTACAGTGTAAATGTACTTTTAAAGGTGCAACAGTGGCTTTAAAATCCACTTGTGTTCCCTAAATGCACATTACATTCTCTTCTCCAGAAGGAGAGTACAGTTCGAAGATTTCATTATAGAAATTATATTCATTCATTCATTCGAGGGTCGTGGTGGGTCCGGAGCATACCCGGAATCACTGGGCACAAGGCAGTAACACACCCTGGAGGGGGCGCTGGTCCTTCACAGGGTGACACACACTCACATCTACACTGTAAAAAATTTCTTGTAAATTTTACAATAAAATACTGGCAGCAGAGTCCCCAGGTATTTACCGTATTTTTACAGGAACACTACTGTATTTCAAATTTACAGCATATTACTGTAATTGAGTAATACAATAATTCACTGTAAATACTGTGATTTACAATAAAATACTGTAGCAGACTCACTGTAAATTTACAGCAACGTTTTACAGTGTACGGACACTTTTGAGTCGCCAATCCACCTACCAATGTGTGTTTTTAGACCGTGGGAGGAAACCTCTGGGTTCAGCACAGCAGTAACTGCACTATGTAACTTTTGGAGGAGGGTAGGAGACCAATTCCCTCTCTCCCCATCCACTTTAATTTCAGTAGAGTGCTGTAAATATGAACTACACTGGGGGAGTTCCAGAAGTAACCCCCCATACACCCGCCCCCTCCCAAACCTTACCTAATGTTCCTTTAATAGTTGCATCAATCAGAAACATCTGCATCCGAGAGATTTCTGTGGCTCTCAGTGGGACGTCTACATCTGTAGACAGGTCGTTTAACCCACCCTTCCTGAGAAGATTGCTCCAACTGTCTCAGGTTCTACCTATACCTTCTCCAGACTGTGGTTCAGCAGTTTTGTTTTTTCAGATATACTTGGATGCTGTTTGCTGTGTGATATGAATCATTATCCTAAAAGACCTACAAGCAACAACTGAGACAGAGCCTTCAGACACTGGGTAGTACATTTCACTCAAGACTGCTTTGATTGTCTTGAGATTGCATCGTCCCATGCATAGATTCAAGGCACACCATGCCAGATGCAACGAAGTAAGTCTAAAAAGCCCATAACTGAGCCTCCTGCTTGTTTCACGGTGCGTATGATGTTCTTTGAAAGCTTCATTTTTTTCTGTCTGATGTGACTTGCTGAAAAAGCTTTGTCTCATTTGTCCAAAGAACATCCTCCCAGACGCGCAGTAGATTCGTCGACACGCACTGTAGCAAATTCCAGTCTGGATTTTGAAGCGTTTCTTTCAGCAGTGGAATCCTTTTGGATCTTCTTCCATGGAGACCACTGTTGCTCAACAAGCCAGAGATGGTTCACTAAGACATTAATGTTCCTTCAACCTGGGGTTCAGCTTGTAACACTTTGGAAGTTTCCTTTGGCTTTTATCTACCATCTGCTCTATTCAGTTTTTTAATCAGGGAGCGATTTTCCCTTGTGGCTGTGTCCAGGGAGTTAGGCTACAGTACTATGAATCTTAAAGGGATACTACACTCTCAGAAAGAAAGAAACCAATAGTGGTAATGTGCTTTTAAACATACAGCAGTGGTTTTAAAGTCCAGTCACAGACAGTCACCCGGAGGAAACCCACACAGATACAGGGAGAACACACCACACTCCTCACAGACAGTCACCCCGAGGAAACCCACACAGACACAGGGAGAACACACCACACTCCTCACAGACAGTCACCCCGAGGAAACCCACACAGACACAGGGAGAACACACCACACTCCTCACAGACAGTCACCTGGAGGAAACCCACACAGACACAGAGAGAACACACCACACTCCTCACAGACAGTCACCCGGAGGAAACCCACACAGACACAGGGAGAACACACCACACTCCTCACAGACAGTCACCTGGAGGAAACCCACACAGACACAGAGAGAACACACCACACTCCTCACAGACAGTCACCCGGAGGAAACCCACACAGACACAGGGAGAACACACCACACTCCTCACAGACAGTCACCTGGAGGAAACCCACACAGACACAGAGAGAACACACCACACTCCTCACAGACAGTCACCCGGAGGAAACCCACGCAGACACAGGGAGAACACACCACACTCCTCACAGACAGTCACCTGGAGGAAACACACGCAGACACAGAGAGAACACACCACACTCCTCACAGACAGTCACCTGGAGGAAACCCACACAGACACAGAGAGAACACACCACACTCCTCACAGACAGTCACCCGGAGGAAACCCACGCAGACACAGAGAGAACACACCACACTCCTCACAGACAGTCACCCGGAGGAAACCCACACAGACACAGGGAGAACACACCAAACTCATCACAGACAGTCACCCTGAGGAAACCCACACAGACACAGGGAGAACACACCAAACTCATCACAGACAGTCACCCGGAGGAAACCCACACAGACACAGGGAGAACACACCAAACTCATCACAGACAGTCACCCGGAACGGGACTCGAACCCACAACCTCCAGGTCCCTGGAGCTGTGTGACTGTGACACTACCTGCTGCGCCTTGCTGCCCAATCCACAATAAGTATAAATTTTTAAAATATTAATACAAATATTACAGCTTCAAAATAATTGTGACACTGCACTGACCTGTAATTCTGAGAACAGAGCCTCTGTCATTGTTACTATGGGCTCAGCACTGCAGAAACTGTACTATGTAACAATTAAAGGAGAGTAGGAAACAACCCCTTACTCCTTAATGTCAAGACAGTGCTGTAAATGTGAATTGCACTATGCAACTGTAGGGTGTGCCCAGGAACAAAAATACCAAACCTTACCTAAAGTTCCTTTAAATGTCTTACAACATGTCACTGCACAGCTCAACACATTTGGAGGAGAACACTAATTCCTCAATTCTTTTATATGAGATAACAAATGCTAGTGTTGGCAAGCACTGGGCTACGTGATGTGTGGAGAAGTAGGAGCATGCTACCCACCCACCCCCCCTTCTGGAGAATAAGGCATCACTATAAAATATTACTGACCAGCTGTTAATCGTGTGGTGGCTGTAGAAAAACAAAAAACATGAAAACATCATGTTATTTGAGCACAAAACAGAGCAGGTGTTTCTGGCCAAACGGCCATGAGTATGTGTACCTGAGTTACTGTGTACCCAGCAGGCCCCAGCGTATTTGCTGATCCTAATCTCGTTGGCTGCTCAGCCATTGGACAGATCTCTTCTCGCATTTCAGCAGGAGTCTCTCCCCATGGAACAGCAAAGTAAATTGGATTGAGGGGAATATGATTGTCTGTCCCCTGATGACTGGACGCACCTGAGCCCAGCAGATTTGTGCGTGTCCCTGTCCACAAATAGACTACAAACACAGGGCCAGGTAGTCATTTTATAAACACTTCAACCAAACCAGGGTCCTATTACATTTTTATATACTGTGTAATAAAATGTACCTGTTCAAAAAATTACAGACAACATAGATAGATAGATAGATAGATAAATATAGGTGTTTCTTTCTCTTTGTATGTGCTTGGGTTTTATCTGTGAGGAGTGTGGTCGCATGGGTTTTCTTCTGGCGGTCAATTTCTTCCCACAGTCCAAAAACACATAGGTCAGTGGTGTGTGTGTGTGTTTGAACTCTTCTGAAGGTGTATGAATGACAGGATGTGTGTGAGATGCCCTGTGCTAGCCTTGAACCCATTGATTTTGAGTAGGCTCCTGCCCAAGTGTAACCCTGATCTGGATGAATCAGTTACGTTAGACGAATGAACGAAGGTGGTGGAGGAGACAGTGCTAATGCTAACTACTCTGAGAATAAATGTACTGAATTTGATGTTTGAACACATTAAAAAGGAAAAAACAGGTTGCCATGCTTCCAACTGGTGGTCTTCATTGCCCTCTAGTGGACGTTTCAATTTGATGCAGCAATGAGAACTGGCTTATTACACCGATTTTATTTGCGCAATATTAAATGGTTAAAGACGTAAACCGAACGTCTTAATACCTCCTAAGCTTCCTCATTACATATGTTGATAATATTACATGACTGTAACACCTACATTACAAAATTACGTCATAAAACAATTGATAATCATTGTTATCAACAAATCCTGATTGCTAAACGTACAGGCTAATAAATACACGTCACAGGCTATTTGTATTTCGTCACTTAAGTAGCTAGATAAGTTGTTTTATATATACTTTTTGTTTATTGTCCATTAACTAGCATTAAGATGTTAGCTTCTTAGCAGTAAGGCATATGGCTACTTTCAGCAATTAGCAACAAGCTAAAATCTGACAAACAACTATATTAACAACTCGAAAACCCCCCAAACCTAACACATTCAAGTAATATCCCAGTCTTTGAACTAGAAAATGAATTTAGAAACAAAGCTGAAGGATGTGAGAATCAATGTTTACAACTGATAGTGATTAGCATTCAGTAACAGACGGTCACATAGTGAATATATTTTTTGCTTTTCTGTTAAAACATTGGCTCTGGTTTATTGGTCCCCTCTGCTGGTGAAGGAAGTGCATAAAAAATGAAATCAAACATAACCAAAGAGCAAAAACCTAATCCCTGTTTGTTTTCTCTCCTATGAATTCTTCCTTTGTGGTTCTGAGGAGGAGGAAGGGAAGCTAGCACTGGAACGCTGAGGTAAATGAAGATGGAGTCGCCTCTGCTGGTGTCCTCAGAACACTAACCCGGGCACCTGAGACCCCAGACCTCAACATAACCCATGTTTATCAGCTCCACTGACCATACTGGAGCACTTTGTAGTTCTACAGTTATAGACTGTAGTCCAGCTGTTGCTCTGCATACTTTTTAGCCCACTTTCACCCTGTTCTTGCAGGTGTTATTTGGGTGGTGGATCATTCTCTGCGCTGAATGTGCGCTAATAGTGTGCTAATGTGTGTTGTGCCGGTAATAATGGATCAGACACAACAGTCCTGCTAGAGTTTTTAAACCCCTCTATGTCCACCAACCAAAAATACCCAGGTAGCGCCCTCGCTCCAATGACTACAGACTAGAGTGCGAACAACACAAACTGTGCAGTTACAGGTCTCTGAATTTACATCTACAAGGCAGGTGTGTCTAACAGTGAGTGTTTAAAGACTCTAGCAGCACTGCTGTGTCTGATCCACTTGTACCAGTACGTCAGTGTCACAACAGAACAACAGATGAACTACTGTCCGTAACCGTAGAAGCACAAAGTGCTTGTCACTCGTCAGTGAACCTGAAGAAATGGACAATGCGTGTGGAAACAAGATTATTTTAAATTTATGGATGATTAGTGTGCACTGGATAGATAATCAATAAGAACTTCAAAGACAAAAACATGGACACAAACTCGCATTTCAAAAGATAATTTAATTCAGTTGATTCTCATTTAATTCAATTAAATTTAATATCATTTGGATAAAAAGAGCAGTTATGGATCAAAGTTGACAATCTGTACAAAGAGGTGACTGTAAGAGTGAGGGAATGGCGATGACAGAATTACAATCATTTCAAACCTCGGCCAGTCCCCAGTCCCCTTTCGGTCCACTAATCAGAGTTATAACCTGTGATTAAGCACAGCTGAGTCTTGAGGAGAGGTATGGAGATACTTGAGGAGACTCAGGAGTGCGTAAGCCTCACTAAACCAACAGTGATGAAGATACCGAAGTGAAGAGAGAAAGGGCAGCGTCGGTTTATAACCAGTTTAGGCGTCCCTGGTCAACAAGTATGGACAATGTTCTATGTGAAAGTAAACACTCTTTGAAACACCACA